>NT_165938.1:446400-463263 GCF_000149615.1 Aspergillus terreus NIH2624
TGTGCGATATGTCCTCCCGAACCGGAGAATCACACCCCGCCGCAAGAGGCGCAACCGAAGCTGGTGGAGCGCTACAAGGGCCGGCGCATTGGTGCCGGCCACGAGATGCCGGAGGACATTCGCGAGGAGACGGTACGAGCGCTGGCGGAGATGGCTGCCTGGCCCTTCGGATGCCAGGTGGCTCTTCCGATGCTTCCGCCACGACTCGCCGTGCGCACACTTCTCTTCCCCGTCCGTCAGACCTTTGGTGCGGCACGGTCCCCGCGCGACCGACAGCTCGCGCGGAGCGGCGTGATGGAGGGCCCCGTGTTTGTAGCGCAGTGTCGCCCGGAGACCACGTTCCGGGGCCCTGACGACACGCCGGGCACCGGCATGGGAGAGACCTGCGATCTCTTCCGCGAGATCGGTGGCATGCTCCTGACGGCGCAGGAGCGCGCGCGCCAGGGCACGACCGAGGTGCGACCAGGGGAGGGCAAGTGGTGGACGACGTCGCCTCGCTGGGGCGGTGCGCCCAACGATGCGGTGGGCGACACCACCAACAACGGGATCAACAGCGATGAGAAGCCGGAGACGGAGAGCGTCGGCGGCGCGCGCAAGCGGTCCAAGTACGACCGGCCGCTGGGATTGCGACGGGGGTCACGCAAGATGACAAACGCGGAAAAATGGAAGCTGGTGCAGCCTGGGCCGAGCCTTTGGGACCGGCGTATGCGGTATATTCAGATTGGAAAGAACCCGGCGAGTCCGTTTGACGACGTACGTGTTTCCCTGGTTTAGTCGATCCTCGAGGACGTCGGCTGATATTCACTACTTGCTACAGATTTACATGTTGTCCTCGATAAACCACCACATCGCCATCCTGCACCTGCGCGTGCATCGCCGATATCTGGAGGTCATGACGACGGGGCAAAGCGACTTTCCTCCGGAGTCCGACACGCCGGAGCAGGCGTGGCATGAGTTGCGACTGCGACGCACGCGATGGTACGATCTACTGAACGGCGAAGATCGCGTGGAGGTGTTTAAGGGGATCTGGAGCATTTTCCATTACATGTTGCGGCGCACCTAATCTGGCATTGGGTTGTTTGCGGTTCTGCGATGATTCTGTTTATAGACTGTGTCATGTACATACTGTTCTGTTAGTGTCCATTCGGTCGGTCTCGATCAAAACAGACTATACCTCCACTATATCGATCTCCTCCCCAAGGGGCACCGCTGGCCGTGTCATATGCGCCTGTGCCTGGATTGGCCCTCCGCATCAACTCAATATCGGCAATCTCATTGTCAACACAAGCTCATATGCAACCAACCATACGTGTACAGCGCCGATACGCGGTCTTGCATAAGATCGCGCACTCCTGGTTGGCTCATCGGCCTTTTCATCGTGCCAGCCCTGCACCTGACAACTTCGAATCGACTCGTCTAGTAGCCATAACCAAGGCCGAGTGTCTCCGTTGGCTGCGTCGTACAGAGTGCATACAGTGCACACATCGAACAGCACCCAGATAATTTCATACAGAATTGACACCACGCAGCGCAGCCGCAGCTACAGATGGTCTGCATCGCAGCGTCACCGCAACGTCAAGTCACGTCACGGCATGTCCACCATCCTACGACGCGCCAATTATGCGGCTGGAATTCTCCGGCTGCGCGACGCGATGTATGTGTGCGTGTGTATGTGTATGTGTTGATCGGCGTGAGGCGATGTTGTATGAGGTATGTTATGGGCCTGAGCGTCGCGCCTTGTCGTTCCCGTCTGCCAGGGCGGGTGGTGTGTGCTGCTGCTGTATATACATAGACTGCCATCTATGTAGCGAGAAATTGTAGCACACAAGCGGCCAATAGAATGCAGGCGCCGAGTGAGGCTCGATCCTCGGCTAATGATGAAGGATGTTGTCATCTCCGAGCGGGCGGACGGGTGGGTGGTAGAGATCGGAATTCTTCTCCGGCGTGATGTATCAGAAGGGAGCTTTCGTGGGGATTTGGTAGTGCTGTATGCAGAGATTCTATGTATGTCATTACTCGTAGTATGTGCCTACGGGGCGTTTATGGGGGTAGCTTCTAGTTAGCTATCTAGTACTTACTGGTTACCTATGGTTATCCACCTGTAAGAACTACCGTAACTAACAGCGGATATTTCCCCATACCCGTACCGGCACGGCCCAGGACGAAAGCTCCAAGTCAAGCGCATGGCCGCCGATCAGGGGGCAGGCGGGCGGTACTTTTGCCCGCCGGAATACCCAGAAGAGTAAAAGGTGAACGAAGGCTGCTACTCACCCCTGAATCATAAGGTCCCGGTGCCTTACGTATGTAGCTACGTATATGAGGCTGACCCCATGGCTATAGTATCGTCCCAGAACCAGTCGGTAGCCCTGGGGCTAACAGATTCAAGGTATGTGTAGCGGAGAGGCGCCGCCCACGAGCCTGCTCATTTCGCAGGCGGCGCGAGGCGATCAAGGCAACGCGAATAGCCCCCCGCCTAGACCGAGAAGAGAGCTTACTCCGTGCCCGTATGGACTCCGTCGTTCGTGGCCTTGCGTCAGCGCCGGGCCCCCTGATCGTCGAGCTGGGCCTCGGACTGTGCGTGGGCGGGACGCTTGGTCCATAGGTTTATCGCGAGATTCTTCGGGTAGCTTGCTTGTCTGGGACTCTGTCGCTACGGTCGCTTCGGTCGCCTCGACATAATCGACGAAGGGCCAAGTTGGATCCTGGGCGGGGAGAGCTGATTTCCGGATTGGGATGGCTGCAGGGTTCATCGGCAGGGACTCGCTAGCCTACTTGATGTTTTGCAGAGCCGTTCTGTCTGTCTTACGGGTTACTCATGCGTACGTACGTACATACGGGGTACACAACTAGCTAGAGCTTGACAGGAAACAGCTGACACATGATATCCATGATGATATCAATAATATCCTTACAGGGTAAGTACCCTCAAGCATCAGCCCAGTGGTGGTAGAGCAGCCGCCGAAGGTTCCAGGCCCGTGGAAATGTGATAGATCCAGTGGCGACACGGTACAACGCGTATTCTCTTCAGATTGGCGGCCATGCAGGCTGACAGTGACATTGGCTCCGTCCGTGATGTGATATCCAGAGGCATCCCCAAGGAGAATTCGACTGACAGGGTGGTGGCTGTCCGCCCCCCGCTGTCACGCTCACGCGGCCCTGAAGTATTATTGAAGCATCGCAGCACGAAGCCTCCCGATCCCGCCAACCAGGCCCGCGGGACGAATGCCACGACCAAGCGAGAGGACACCTAGCTCATGCGTTAGGATAGAGCGGTCCTCGCGCCTCCACTCTGGGGGATCTCGGAGCATGAATTGTGGCGGTCTCCGCTGGTGGCTCCCAGCCATTCATATTACCACGCTGGAGGAGACACTCGCCCAACCGGTCAGGCATCGATCATGGTTCCTGCACCATGTAAATTACATGTCTCACTGTTTTTGCAGAGGCCAGGACGGACCCTGAAAGTGGACGCCGAGGGGGAGGAGAATAACCGTCCAAGTGCAGAGTGATGATGGATCCATCGACTTCGGGCACCTCGGGGACCTGCGCCAGTAGTAGAAAACCCCATCGGGCTAGAGATCATGCACCCCCCTCTTTTCGCCCACTGCATCGTCGCGAGGAAAGCCGATGGTTCCAAGACGATGGACCTCATCGCAGACCGTGGACCCAGTGTTACATGCGGCGGTGGACGATGCATGTTTGACCCCTCGCGGGTGATTGTTTCACCGGATGCTGCCCAGCGCACCGCGCAGCGGCATCCTGGCAACGAGCCTCAATCCGTACGTGGAGAGTCCTCCGTACGCTGGGTCGACCCCCAGAAGACGACGGACGGGGGTGTGTAGCGCAGGCAAACCGTACCACCACGCCACAAAGCCTGTCCCAAGCCAACAGACGTGCACCTGGAAGGCGTACTCTGTAGATAAACAGTTTCTCCCTCTCCTGACAGATCCGCCCCTCGCATCGTCTCCAGATAGGAGTACGCGGAGGACGGGCTTTGGACGATCGAGCGGACGGTCCCCACATCCGATCGATCGGGCCTGATTAACTTTGCGTAGGGAAACTCACTCCCGGGCTCGGACAGTGCCTTGACGAGCGACGAGATGGAGGGAGTAGTTTCATCCGTGTACGACCGCGGGGTTCAACGGACCCGTCCGTTCAGCGTGCCACAAGGTTTGGCCGGAGGGGTTTATTCGGCGGATGAATGTCGGTATTATTCAGTGTGACCACGACCGATTGCTGGGCTCCACGTGGCGGTGGTTGTTGGTCCGTACCCAATTAGTATATCGGGGGAAGAAATTGCCAGTATGCGCGGCTCTGTCCGGCGTTCCCGGTCTTCGGGAGATGATTCGCATGGTACATGAGACGGGTAGATAGTCGCAGCAGGTATGATATGACCTACAGATTTGCCAGGTGGTAAGTGAGTTGGTAGGCGAAGGATGATAGGTAAAGCATCTGATCCTGCGTGTCGTCAACGGCCGGTGGGATTGGCTCGGAATTGGACTAAATCAGAGACTGCATGGATCTTTCCAAGGAGGATTTATTGTTTCCATTGATCCTGAGACTGTCTGAAGGCTAGGAGAATGCTAGTTCGTAGATTGGGTGTGTATTGACGGTGGGAATACAGCAGGCCGTAGTACTGAGGTGGAAGATATATATGAGCGGACAGGTGAACGTTAGACTAATACTCTAATATCCATGCTAATAGCATGCCTATCTAATAATAAGCAATAAACCTACGTACTGTACCCCGTATACTCCGACTAGGCGCAGCCGACACTGAAGAAATGCTCCGCCTGAACCATTCCGTCGGCGCCAGGCGGGAGCGCCGGTGCCACCAGAGGAACAAATTCATCATACGAGGATAACTTGACCGTTGAAACAGAAGGTTAAGAGCCTCCATTAGGTATTATTATTGGTTCACCACTGCCAATCCATTGAGACAGACTCTCCACCCGGCAGAGAAGTTGGGTTCCAAGGAGGGCGACGAAGACAAGCCACTTACCACATGAGAATGTCAAACACGATCGCCGGACTGAAGATTCGCCATGGGGCGGCAGGAATGGACGCGGGGCTCGTGATAACGAATATCCATTCCAGCCGGTGGATGGAGTCTTCGGATGGGATTGCCACGGTGTTCGCCAATAGTTAGATATCCGGAGTTCGGATACATTCCCATCCCCATAGGTTTTCCCTGCTTTGGTGCTCGCAGAATTTGGGACATAGTGTCAACTATGTTTCAGGGACGGCGGGCGATTGGCGGGCATTTCTTCCCTGGATGGGGTTCGAAAGGGGGCGTCCGTTGCCACTGTGTTTACTTTACTGCTGAAATCGATTCCAATGTATTATTACAGCTAGTTAGCTCCCTATCCTTGCTCGGGTCCATCCGATACTGTACTCGGGTGACCAGCGGCATGGTAACACAAATAAACTAACTACCTACCTACACTACCATCTGCTCTCCATTCTCCTTTGGTTGACTTACTGAGGACCTAGGTAGAACCGACATCCACCCCAGATGATCTACGTCCAGGGGCCCCCTTGCTTTCTGCACTGGACCATCCCACCGTGATACCTGGCGTGCAGGATGTATGTAAATCATCTCTGGCAGCGGAGAGTTCATGACCTTGCAGCATGGGGATTGAAGAAAGGGAAAGTGGACCCCACAGTCCTGTTTATTCAGCGCATTTAATGAGGTAGCCTAAGGTTAGTTAGGTACGTACCATATCGCCGGTGGTTCCGGGGGGACGGGATGAAACAAAGTTAAACTAGACGAGAGCGCCGCCGATCTGCGAGCGAGGAGAGAGGGAGACAGACGATGGACTGAGAGGGATGGATGGGTCATGGTTGGAGATGTACTGACTGGTCACTTGAAGATTCGTTTACAGAATATCCGCGGAGTACAGTACATACCTTTGCCCCCTGAAGTTCCACTGTACGGAGTATGGGGCGAGTGAATGCGTGAACCGTTGGGCAGGAGAGAATCGTCATGAGGATCCATTACGCCATGAGGATCGTCCCCTTCGGCCGACACCGAGAAAACTCCAGCCATCCCGGAGTTTTGGGATGGAGAGCTACCAAGTCCCCGAAAGTCAGTCAGTCAGTCCCCGATTGTTGGAGTTCTCCTGTCGATACATTTGGATCTACGGCGAGGTAGTTCAGCCAGGATGACTCGGTAGGAGTGTACTTGTGATGAGGTATCTACTCCGCATAGTTGGTAGGTGGTAGAACCTGTCCGATGTTGTACCTGTATGAGATGGACCCTACATACTGTCTGTACACAAGCTCGAAAATTGGGACGGTTGGGCGTTCCAGAATGCTTCCCGTAACTTACCGGGAGTTGACCGACCATGGATGCAGTGTCCGGTAGTTGGTTCCTGAACTGGACCAGTGCTGCTGAAGAGGAATGGAATCTGGAGTGTCACGGTGGCGCTTCTCTCATGTTCGGTCTCATGTTTATCATGGCTCATTCATTCATGTTCAGTCCGCTGGCTGAGCTGTTCTCCGCCTTTCCACGCCTGCAGATGCGCACCAGTCACAGCCATCATGCTCACCGTCTTCTCCTCCCTGCGCCGTGGGGCGTGTCTGGAGGTAGCTCTCAAGGTCACATCTGCATTCTTGTTTCTTTTCTTTTCTTTTTTATTACATATTATTATTGATTCTTCCGATCCTCTTCTATTCTAGAGGAGATACTGGGAGAGATATGGACTGAAGTAGGTATACTACCTTCTACTATCCAGGCAATTCTTATCACCTAGATATCTTCTTGCGTTAGCAGATATACCTATACCTAATGTATGACAACGGCATGTGTTGTGCGTCGTAAAGTTCCGTGCTACTGTCTGGTTAGGTCATCTATCCCGCCCTGCCCTGGAGAGGGATGAGAACAACAACGATTTTCGGCGGTTCATTCTTGGTTTCACCTGTTGGTGGTCTCTGCCCGAGTAATTCCAGTCAAACTCCGTCGTCGTCATTCAATATGTAAACATGGTCCTCTCCACGACCTCCCGTCTTGATTCTACTTCCCGTATCTGCGTATCTACCTACTCCCTCCCTACTGACCAATCCACCGCCGGTCTGACCCTCCAGATTCGATTTGAATTTTCTTGGGCACCGACATTCTTCTAAAACCCTCGGAAAACCCGACCGTTACTCTATATTCTAATTTCTGTCGATTTTCTGTTCTCTCTTCAGTCGACATCGACGCTTCCGATCTACCTACCCACTCTGTATACCGACTGTTTTGTCATATTCACTGCGGCTCCACTCGGCGGTACTGGAGGTATTCACCTGAACCAACGAAACATTATTATCATCCTTACAGACGTAAAAGAAATAAAAAAAGAGGGAAAAAAAAAAGAAAAAAACGATCTGTCATTTCTGGTGGCTTGCGAGAGTCCCTGCGAACCAGGATCCAGGATTGCCTAACTAGCATCCGTCCATCAATCCATCTGTCAGAAGACGCAAGACGATTGACTTGACTTGGCTTGACCTGACTTGATCGATTCTGTTCATCATTTTCTCCGCAAGTGTCCGATGTGAGTCGCGATCCTTACTTCTCCTGGTCCTGCTATACTTTTCTCTCCACCAAAAGAGGGGCACATCACACCTCTCTCTCTCTCTCTCTCTCTCTCGCTCTCTCTCGTTCTCTCTCTTCCTCTCCCTCCCCTCTCCCTCTGTCTCGGTCTGTCTCGCACCCTCTCTTCAGCTCCGTTTGCTGTCTGTGCATCCACCTAGATAGTGGATCGTTGATGGTGTTTTCTCTCTCCCCATCTGTCCTCTCTTCCACCATCTTCATCCTTTCCCACCATCATACTCCGATGTTTCCCCTCCGCCGACCGACCTAGACAATCCGGACTGCAACTCATCTCACTCTTCACCAACAGACGGAACCAGACAGACCAGATCTGTTACGGAATAATATCTTTGCAACCCTGATCATCTTCCGCCTCGTCGGTTCGCCTCACACCAACGGACCCGACAGCTTGGCCGAGTTGCCAAACGCCTTCCGTCGTATTATTATTATTTACCTTACTGGTTCGGGTTTGGAGGTACGAGTAGTACGTATACCTCTTCTTCCGCTTCACTCTTTGAGTAATCGTGGATTCTATTTTCGCTCTGATGATCACCACCCCTGTTGGTCCTCATCGCCATTTGATCATCTTCTCATCATCCCCTGGCGCAAAACAAAAAAGTACCTCTTCCAAGCACCAGAAACCAGTCCACTCTCCCCTTCCCCGTTAACCTCCCGTCCCAGCTAGCCGCTCCACCGGATTATCATCCTTACCATCCTTCTGGGTTTCCCGTTCTTTTTTGCATTTGCATGCTTTCATCTTCCTCTGCACCGCCCGACTGGTGGGGACTGCTTCTATTTACCCTCCCTCTCCCCCAAACCCGTTCGCAACACAATCCGTTTTCCTTTTAGACTCTCTCGGACGTGGTCCGCAACTGATCGTCCCATTCCGCTAACTATTGGAAAGCTACCGCCCCCTGCCCTGTCAGGCACGCACCTCTAGAGGCCCAATCCGCGCCGTTGGCGTGTGACCCCGATCATCAATCGCGACGTTTTCTTTGTCGGTACTAGAAGCGTTCCATAAGATTTCGCCCAGAAAAGGGTGCCCCCATTCATCATACGGCCGATATCTCGCTGCTTCAGCCGCCCCTCTGCAGAGGCACCTGCGAACTCCCTCAACGGGCGTCACCTGGGAGTCTTCACGCTCGGGTGATACAATCGGCTCTTTGCGCCCTTTCCTTCGCCGACGTTGCTTTTTCTGACGGACATCGCCATGTCCGTTTAACTATATGTCGGTCGCACTCAATCGATTGTCGTCGGTGGATCTGCGGCAACCTGTCCCTGGTCGTAGCGGCGGACCTACGATCATGGAAATCATTGCAACGGAGGAAAAGCCCAAGTCTCTCCCTGCGTTTTCGGGCCCTCCACCCACCATGCATCCTATCCCTCCCCCCGACCGATCTCACCCGCCTCCCCCGACGGGCCCGTCCATGTACGAACAGCCATGGCGCCATCATCCACCCCCCTTCGATGGCCACCCCGCGGAACAGCGCCGTACCCCCGGTGCGCCCCAGCCGCCCTTGCCCTCCCATGGGTATCCTGTCATGGGGAACCGAGAACTCCCCCAGCTGCCGCCCGACGGCCCCTACGTACGACAGGGAAGCTTACCTGGTCCCGCGCACACAGCTCCCGAGGCGCATCCGTCTCATCCCGCGTACCCCCCCATGAACGGGACCCATGAGCCATCGCCTCATTCTGCGCCTCCAGAGTATCGCGGCCGCATGCCATTCTCATCCCAAGAGGCGCACAGCAATGGCGACGCTCCGCCCGCTCAGTATTCGACCCCGGTCCCGCCGCACCTCTCCCATACGCCCGCGCCTTACGACTCAGCCTACTACAATAATCCCGCCTTTGGAATTCGCCAGCAACGCAAAGCAGCGCGCGCGCAACAGGTATGTTGTCGTATCCAACCCTCAGCCGTATTGACTGACTTGTCTTTTTTTTTTTTTTTTGGAATCAGGCATGCGACCAATGTCGAGCGAGGAAAGCCAAATGTGACGAAGGACGACCCGCATGCAGTCACTGTAAAGAGAACAACCTGATCTGTGTCTACAAAGAAGTTCCTCCCCACAAGTCCGTTGTCCCGGTTTTCCATGGTCCGGTCCGTTATGCTAACCCACCGATAGACAAGAGAAAGCCACGCAACTACTCCTAGATCGAATCCAGCAACTGGAAGATCGCCTGGAAGAGAAACTATCCCAGTTACAACACGTTCAGGTCGATAACGGCCTGCAGATAAGCCAGCTGGCCAACAGTGCTTATATGCGCGAGCAGAACCTCCTCGTGCCCAAAGAACCGCCGAAGCAGACCCTCCAACACATCCTCAAGGAAGATCCCAACGAGGCCTTTCAAGACACCAAACTGCCCAAGGACGAAAACGGAGCTGTTATGTTAGAGCAGAGCGCCAACGAAATCCTCAATAACAGCCAAGCCTTAATCACCGGAGAGGACGGCGAGTTGTCCATTCCCGTGGAGCATACCACAGCCGCGCACAAGTTGCTTTTATGGCCCTCGATTAAGAAGGTCCTCGAGCCGAAAGAGTACGATGAAGATTATGTGATGAGACTGGAAGAAAAGCGTGGCCTGATTCGCGTCTACGGACGTGGTGAAGGTGACGAAACGAGTGAAGACCCAGTGGTTTCCACCCCATCAACCAACCCGAGCGCCGCCGTGGAGGAAGTTTATATGCATCACCCCTCCCCCAGCGGGCCATGGGGCGGTATTAACCAGCCGCAGTCGAAGCTTGCGGACATTGGACTGGACGATACCGGTCGGGTGACCACCACCCCGAGTACAATACGCCGCTACCACAAGAGTTATATGGAGAACTTGCATAAGCTCCATCCTTTCCTCGATCAGAACGATTTAGAGCGGAAGATCGAACTGTTCATTGCAACATACTGTCCCGGCGCGGGGGGCGAGATGCCGCGGGGCGCCAAACGGAAACGTTCGTGCGACGCTCTCCAAGGTGCCGGTTGCGATATGGGATCCCCAGCCACTGTCAAGGCCGAGGCGAGTTCCAATATTATTGAAAAGTCGATCGATAACGCCATCGTCTTGCTCGTCCTTGCGTTGGGCTGTATCTGCGAAGTCCGGGACCGACCGGTCCCTGGCCCCATTATGGATCATGTGGTAGACTTCCGAAAGGAACAGATTCCGGGCCCATCGACGCGCAGTATGCTCTCTCCTGCGGGGTCGGACTCGATGATGGCCTCGCAATCCAATAGCTTCCACTCGAAGCCTCCCTCTTTCAATTCCCCCTGGATGGGAGATGGGCGAAAGAGCACCGCAGGACGTCCCTACCCCGACGATCGGAACCTGCGAAACCTCGATGTTATTCCCGGATTGGCCTTTTACGCATACGCTACCAGTATCCTAGGGAATCTCCAGGGCGCGAATGGTCTACACCATGTCCAGGCCGCATTACTCGCGGGTCTTTATGCTGGCCAACTAGCTCATCCTTTCCAGAGCCATGGGTGGATTGCCCAGGCCGCGCGGGCCTGTCAAGTCTTAGTTCGAACGTATGGTTTACCAGCGACCTAAGTGCTAAGAAGACGGCTAACTTGTGTAGGAAACGCTATGAGAAAATGCGCGATGGTCCTGTGAAGGACCTGTATGATTTTGCGTACTGGACCTGTCTCCAGTTAGAAAGGTAAGTTATAAGGTGGCCTGATCGCGAAGCAGGGCTAATATCCCATCTAGTGACATTCTGGCCGAACTGGATCTCCCGGCTAGCGGGATCTCGCGGTCTGAAGCGCGCATCGCGCTTCCAAAGGGGCGATTCACTCTCAGTCTTCCAAACGAAATCTCCGCACCTAGTACTATGATGATGTTCTTCTACTCCGCACAGATTCACCTCCGGAAGGTTCTCAACCGTGTTCATACGGATCTGTACAAGGTTGAAAGTACGTCTCTTCTCGATGAAACCAGCCAAGGATATTGAACTAATGTCTCCGACAGAACAAGGCCAGACCCGCTGGTCGTCCAATGTGCAGGAGATCCTGAGCATGAACCTGGAGCTATGGCGGAGTAGCCTTCCTGAAATCATGAAGTGGAAAGATAGCGATCCCCCATCGAAAGATATCAATGTCGCCCGTATGCGGGCCAAGTACTATGGTGCCCGCTATATCATCCACCGGCCCCTCCTGTATCACGCACTCCACTACGCGACACAACCAGGTGCCAACGCCAACCCCAATGCCCGGGCATCTTCGATCGACACACCGACTGCCTCGGCTGTTGGCACCGTGGCGTCTGGCTCGAAATCGCAGCAGGTCTCCCCGTCAATGACCCACAGCCAGAGTGCCACCGGCATGGCGCGCTTGTCCAGCGACGCTGGCGCCGCGCGGAACCCGCCGCCCCCGAATCCGACCCCAGGTCAGGGCCCGTCTACCTACCGTGAGCTACCAACGAAACTGCGTCGCGCATGCAAAGTATGCATTGAGTCGGCGATTATGAGCACGGAGGCTTTTGATGGCATTGAGGGCCGGCCGATCGTGACCAACATCTTTGGAACGGCTCATGCGTATGTTGATCCTGCTTTCTACCAGTCCACGCACGTCACGCTAATTGAATGGCAGACAATTTGGTAACATGCTCGTCTTATCGGCCACGTACAAGTCCAACTTGTCCGAGCTGGTCGACCGAAATGACCTTGAGCGGCTTCTCAAGCGGACGATCAATTTCTTGTTGCAAAGTCGCTACATCTCCCCCAGTCTGCGAGCAGACGCGCGAATTCTGACTGAGATCTACGAGCGGATCTTTGGCGAGCCTGCAGGCAGCTTCACATCCCATTATGACTAAGATTCTTGCCTCTTCGCCTAGAGGCGTCATATACGTACCTACTCATTGATCCTTCGTACAAACTCCCCCCAACGGATCATCCTTCACTTATCATCTCATCTTTTTCATTGATCACACTGGATACCTCGACATTTATCTATCATTTGTTTCTTTGCTTTTCTGGTCCCGGACACGGTTTGGACATTGGCGGCTTTCTTTTGGAGTTGCATTGGCGTCACTGCATTCTGTTCCCAGTCGGCTTGGGCGAGGGAGGTATCTTTTTGGCATTTACACCGGGTCCCGGAGGGCGATCTCCATATACAGCAAAGTACATCATGGGGGAGTTCATGTTTGATTGCCGGACAAATGCATGGGACCGAATGAGGCACGGCGACTGCCCTGGATTCTTGTTCTTTTTGTGTTTTGTATGTGATAGCTGTATTTTTTTTTTTTTGGACCAGAGTGAGACCTCGAATATACACGGTTGTGAATATCCAAGGTAATGATGCATGGTGGTTATGCACGAGCACGAGATAGGGTCTTGTCCAGCCGAGGTCGGCGGTTCGAATGCCGCTCAGCTTTCCCCGCATTCTGGTGGATCACTCTTACGCCGCGAGGAGGAGGGCTGAAGCGTGGGTACGGCTAGGTATATATGGCCAGGGGCTCGAAGGAGAGTTGACTTCACCCGTTTGGCCTTAGGGTAATTCCATCGTGAGACACAGCACGCAAGATGTCGAAACCGTGGCTCTCGCGCGAAGGTAGAGTCCCTTTTGAAGAGATGTGACCGACCTATGCTAATCGCACAGGGTTCACTGCTGATGTATTCGGCAAATTCCTCCAGCGCACCATCTTCTGCCCCTGGAAGACCGTCCCTCTGCTCCTCCTCGCCCACTACACAGCCAAGGGCAGAGATGTCGCCGAGCAGTACCCCCTACTTCTGCAGACCGTCAAGGTCCTCGCCTCGCTGGCCGTGCTCCGGCGCATCAATGCTGCGATGAACCGTCGTGCCCTGAACAACGGCGTCTCCGACCGCTACGACTGGAACCGGGAGGTCGTCGTGCTGACGGGCGGGAGCAACGGCATCGGACGCCAAGTCGCGGCGCTGCTGGGTAGCCGTGGCATCAAGGTGGCCATTCTGGACATCCAGGCGCCGCAGGATGAGCTGCCACCGACGGTACGCTACCACGAGTGCGATATCACCTCGCCGGCGGCCATCGCTGAGGCCGCGGCCAAGATCCGCACCACCATGGGCGAGCCCACCGTGCTGATCAACAACGCCGGCCTGTGCAGCGGCATGACCATCCTCGGCAGCTCCGAGGCCCAAACCCGCCTCCAGTTCGAGGTCAACACCCTCTCGCACTACTGGCTGACCCGCGAGTTTCTGCCCGCCATGCTGCGTCGCAACCACGGCATGGTCGTCACCGTCGCCTCCCAGGCCGGCTACACCACCACCCCCAACATGGTCGATTACTCGGCCACCAAGGCCGCCGCCGTCGCCTTCCACGAGGGATTGGCCGCCGAGCTGGTGACGCGCTACAACGCCCCCCGCGTGCGCTCCGTCCTCATCACCCAGGGCTTCACCCGCACCGCGCTCATCAGCCGCCTCACCCCCGAAGACAGCTGGATGAACCCTCTGCTGCATCCGGAGACGGTTGCGGAGGCCATAGTCAATCAGGTGCTGACCGGCGAGAGTGGCCACGTCCTGGTGCCGGGGTCGACGGGCTGGCTGGCCAAATGTCTTCGCGGGTTCCCGGGTTGGTTCCAGCATCGGATCCGATTGCAGCTGGAGCGGTCGATGCGGGTGGAGGAGTAGTGTTCTGCTTTCTTACTAGGTTGTTCTATTGTTCTATTGTGCGGCATGAATGCTTTGGTAGTCTTTTGTTCGATACCTCTTCCGCGGATGTTCTGTGATGGTTGATGTACTACTTTTGAAGCAAACTTTTTGTCGTGATGGTTAATCCATTGATTGACCTGCAGGTGGAGCTTGCAGGAGCTCTCGCAAGTACCCTGGCCTTCTTAGACTCGGCAGTGCAATACCGAGTACTACTATAAGTGTTTGACATCTAGGTATGGTTCCACGTGTATGGAGGTTGATCAGTCAGATATCACCACGTCATGTTGGGGTGACATGAACCATGGATCCATCGAGAATATCGTGAATATCGTGAACCATGGAACGGATGTGTCCCATATCTAGGTCAACTGTATACCTCTGTCTATATACTCGGTAGTACCTACTCTGTAGATATACCTAGGTACCTCTACTTACCTTGGGTACAACTACCAGCCTCTTTGTTTTGTTTTGTTTTGATTCGATCGCCGGGCGGCACGTGCACCTCCAGCCTCACCGCGATTTTCCGGCTGTTTTTCTCTCCGACTTGCATTCTTCGCCTCCTTCATCGAACTAACTACTATCCACTGTGTCCTCCATCTCGCCCACCCTTCTTCCATTCCTCGCATCGAATCCATTCTCTTTCATGCATCTGCCCGCATTCTTGACCTTAATCAAATCTCTCCCCATCGATCCCTCCCGTCCACCTATCTCACTGATCTCACTGATCTCACTGATCTGACCGCTCGTATCCGCGCTAGATCGCCCTAGTGGCCGATTGTCTGGAGCAACCAGGGCCACTAACACTAACACCGCTGGGGCCCCCTCCGATTCCCGACCGACTCAAGCAAGAACCACGGTTCAGCTCTCCACACATCGACACCTTCTTGCCTTTTATTTATTATTGTTTACATCTCCCCGTCATATCTCCTCTTCCCCCATTCCATCTCATCAATCCATCCTTTTCCCCCTCCCTCCCTCCACATGTCATTCCTACCTCCCCGGGCATCGCTCTAATCGCATCTGCCCACCATGTTCAAGGCCCTCATGGGCGGGGGCCGTTCGTCCTCGGATGCCCGCAGCAATTCGAGCGCCAAATCCTCCTCCCGTCGCAGAGCCGACTCGAAGGCCTCCTCCACAGTCAGCCGCAAGTCCTTCCGGGGTGACGACCGGGACCGTGGCTTGGGCGATCTGTCCGCATACCCCTCCTCTGGCAGTCGCAGCAAGCGCTATGCATCCAGTGCAGCCGGCGACTCCGTCGCTTCGAGTTATGCGACCGCCGACCCCGGCTTCCCCATCGAGTCGGACCGCATCATCGAACGCACCCCTCGACGCCCAGATATCGACGACCCCGATCGCAGTGACCGATATCGCGACACAGCCGATCGGAATGGGAAGGGCTCCCGCAGGCGTGAGCGAATCCGGTCGCCCAGTCGAGAACGTGAACGTACCAGGCCTGTTCGCGACGATCCATCTGGTGACGCAGATGATCGCGATCATAACGGTACCTCCAGTCGCCCGGAGCGACGACGGACACACTCGGGCGATCCATACCCAGCGATGCCGGGCCCTGCGCCTGCCGTGTCGTTCGCTGCCGACGTCATGGCGACCCCGAATCACCAATTCCCTGGCATGACCACCACCATGCCGGGTCCTGAGACAACGCCCACTGTGTATGATCCCCATGTGCAGCAACAGTTCCCCGGTCAGTTCCCTGCCTACGTGGCCGAACCGTATCGCCCACCCAACCCGGCTGGGGAAGCGGCCGATTACTACGGTGACCAGGGTCAGTCGGTCGCAGAGCAGCCCGGTGTTCGACCGCAGCCTCCTCTGGTTATTCCAAACAGTCAAGCGCATCTCATGTCGGCCTCGCCGGTCGACAACCCTCCGCCAGAACCCAGTAGTATGGGACAGGTGGGGGCTGCTGCAGCGTACTACGATGATGAACCCGGAACCCAGGCCCCTCAGCCAGGCAACCCTGCCTCCACCATGCCCCCGAACCCAACGATTCAAACCGCCGGACTTGCGGGACCAGCTGGGGGTGTGGCTGCTGCGTACCAAACCGGTCATGGTTCACCAGGAGCCGAAGAATTTGGTTCGCCACATGTACCGGTTGGGGCATCGCCATCAACATATGTCCCTGCTGCTGCGCCCACTCCGCAGAACCCTCCATACAAGCCATCACACTCCCACGGAACGGGTGCCGCAGTGGGTGCGGCGGCGGCTGGTGCTGCCGCAGGCTATTTCCTCGGACACCAGCACTCGTCTTCCAGCCCAGATCACGTCTCGCAATACACCATGCAGAACCCCGATGATGTCTCGCTAAATGGAATGGGGTATACCGGCCCAGCTATGTACCCTCCGCATTCAAACGCCCCGCCCTATGCTGCTGCTGGAGCAGCAGCCGCTGCAGGATACGCTGCGCATCCTTCTCACCCGCACCATGCTGCGGTCTACCACGGGGCGCCCCTCGCCGCCGGGGGATTAGCTTTTCAACACCGTCAACGGGGCCCACTGAGCAAATTCATTGATTTCTGGCGCGACCCAGATGGTGTTGGTATGTACGAGGATTATACTGAAACCATTGGTGTCTGCAAGTACTGCTTTGAACCTGGTACGACCTCGCGTGACGCGCCTCGAAAACACCACTATCGCTCTCGGCGGCGCTCAAGCGATCACTACA
>NT_165938.1:469905-494084 GCF_000149615.1 Aspergillus terreus NIH2624
GTGTTGACGGGGTATGCAGTCAAGTCGCTCTTTAACAACAAGGACTTTGACGATAGCTACAGCGTTCGGACCGGCCAGGTTGTGAACTCTTCCTATGACAGTGAAAGCGTGTCTACGCGGAGAAGTCGAACATCGCGTGGTGTCTATCGGCGATCAAGCCGGAGTCGGTCTCGAGATCGTAAGAGCTATCACTCCCAACCCGACTTGCAGATGAGCAGAAATGACGAGTATCGAACACGGTCTCGCTCCCGTTCACGCTCGTCCTCACGTTCCAAGCATACTCTACGGGATGCAGCGCTCGGGGCCGCCATTGGCACGGCTGCCATGTCTGTCGTCAAGTCTCGCGATCGCAGTCGTAGCCGGTCCCCACGGAAAGGCAAGTCCCGGAAATCCTCGTCTTCAGATTCGTCTTTTGTCGATATTTCGAGACCAGCCCGCAAGTCTGTCGCAGGAGGCTTCGGCTCTTTCTTCACCGCGTCCTCTGACAATCGCAAGAAACGTCGATCAAAAAAGCGCAGAGGCATCTTCTCCTTCAACAACTCGTCGTCGTCGTCTGTGGATAATGATTTGGCGTTTGGAACAGCTTATGCCAGGAAACCTACCGGTAAGTCCAAAAAAGGTAAGAAGAAGGACCGAGGGGACGTTGACGCCGCGTTGTTGGGATTAGGCGCCGCCGCAACTGCGTTGGCTGCCACCTCTCATCGTCGAGGTCGGCGACGAGGCGAGATCTTAGCAGGTAAAGATTCGAGATCTGGCCCGTCCGACTATGCCTCTTCCGCAACCAACGACGAGGGTTGGGAGGATCTAGACTCTGCAGACCAGTCATCCTCAAGTGTTAGCTCAGCTCTGGCATTCGGAGAGAGCGGGAGATTTGGTGGCGATGATTCTTCCCACTCGTCTGATTCCAGTACATCACTCTGGGGGTGGAGATGGGGTAGCAAAAAGAGCAAAAAGGGCAGAAAGAAGGGCCAAAAGAAGGATTACCTCCCTCCCGCTGCCGCCGTGGGCGCTGGAGCTCTAGGAGCTGCAGCCCTAGCTTCTGGCCGACATCGTGACAGCAGAGCGGACAGCCGGGATGCTGGAACCAGTAGCACAGGAAGCCTCCAGCAAGTGGCCCCAATACCGACCAGTGATCCATCCCGCTTCGAAACAGTCAACATTGCCTCTCTTCCCCCGGAGCCTGCTTACGTTGGCCCGGGGGCTATCCCTCTCCAGCAGCCTCAGCCTGTCACACCAGTCTCCCAAGCAGTGTATACCTCTCAGGGAGAATCCATCCATGCATACACTGCACCCGCTGGCCCCCCGATATTCGATAACGCTTATGGACAGCCTGGGTATGGTCCACGTGCAACAACTGATCCTCAGTGGAATATTACCTCCTTTCCAGGAGGCCCATCAGATGTTTCACGCCCTCATCGGCGCAGCGATTCCTCACCCATCCCCCATACTGAACCGTTGGCCGGTGTGACTTCAACAAGCTTGAAGCGCCACTCTACCCTGAAAGAACAACCATCTGTCCAGTTTGACTTGACTCATGAGCAAGAAGAGAAAGAGCGACGTGCTGCTCGCTTGGAGAGATCGAAGCGCGACTCGGACCGCTACGACGGAGTCCAGCTTATCGATCGCGAAAGTGAGCGCGGTGGTGAACGAGCATCGCGCCGTTATGACGACCGCGAAGAAAGACAACGCCGGGAACGCGACTACGATGACAACTATGATAGAGACCGCAAAGAGAAGGATTCGTCGTCTTGGATTGGGGCAGCTGCCGCTGGCACGATAGGGGCTGCAGCCGCAGCCGCCGTTCTTTCCCGGACATCTAACGATGATGCCTCTGAGTCGAGCCAACGGCGCCATGATGAACGCCGTCAAAAGCGGCGGGCTGAGAGACGTCGTATGACAGACGATTCATCCGTTGGCAGCTTCCCCATGTCTGATGAGATCGAAGAGCGTTCATATACGAAGCGAGAGCGGTCACCATCGCGGCGCTCTACGTACCCAGAGCCCGCTAGACCAAAGCCAACGTACGAGAATTACGCAGAATTCTTCGCTCCTGAGGGCCTGCGATACAGCCCCGACACTTATGCTCAGCGTGAACCCACTTCTATGCCTACCATCATCGAAGCAGTTCCTGCAAGTGAAAGGTCACAGTTTGTCACTGAGGAGCCGCATCCAGATTACACCAATCTCCCCTGGCCGGTGCCTTCCCTGAAAATAACCGAGCCCACGCCTCCTCAGAGCTTAAGTGGCTCGGTCAGAGATGCAACGTCGCCGATCCCACACACTCCCGAGGTGATCCCAGAAGACAAGGAACGGGAACGGGAGACGACTGGCTCCCGGGTATCGTGGGGCAAACACGAGCTCCATGAGTATGAAGTACCCTCCACATCATCTGATCACGATTCGCTTGATCGCGAACCAATCTCACCAAAAAACGCTTCTCCGATTGAGGAGATTCCCCGGAGCACCGAGTCTCCCCGATCGAAGAGTGCTGAAAAGACCTTTGGTACGGATATTGAATTTGCAGCAACCGTCGCTGCAGCAACTGCCGCTGCAGGCTTTGACCCTTCTATTATAACCGAGGACCCAGTCTATCACACACGGTCCTCGCCGCCTGGATCAGAGAAGATCGACTCATGGACAGAGATCGTTCCCCCCCGCGACGGCCCACGTGGCTTTGTCGAAGGTGAGGTCGACACACCTCAGGAGAGATTCATCGAGAGTGAGCCGCTATACGCCGAGCCGGTTGCCGTGTCCCCCAGGGACAATGAGCATGAGTCGCAGCCGCGTCCTTCCATTGCGCAAGAGGTAATCGCGCAACTCAGCCAGAAGCAAGAGCCCGAGGCAGGCGAACGTAACCTGCCTCAGTCATCTCCTGAACAGGACTACTCAATGCCCGGGGGCTTCGAGCCCGGTACCTCTCGTGGAGAAGTGAAGGATGATTCGCGATCTGTCGTTTCCGCCCCAATGCCTGGTGACTTTGAAGATGACTCCAGAAGGACCCATGACTTCGAAATGATGGACAACGCGTCAACTCCGGCTGCCGAAGAAGCCGCCGTTGAAGGGAAGAAGAAACGCCGGAAGAGGCGATCCAAACGGGACAGTGGCGACTTAATGGATGACTCGGTCTCGGTCACCTCTTCGCCTGCTAGGATTGGGGAAGCTGGCGATAAAGGTAAGAGAGGGGAAGAGAAGGAGAGGAAGTCTGGCGGTTTCCTTAGCAATTTGTTTGGGTCGCGGGTCTCCGAGCCGGTGGAAAGCAAGAAATCATCTTCTGATGATGGACGGGTGTCCCGTGAGGTCCAGTCAGAGATTGGCCCTCGGACGTCTGAAGAATCCAGACGTCGGCGGAAAGAGAGATCTTCTAGCCGGCGTAGCTCTGGTCACGGAGACCGGCTAGATGATGAATTTGCGCCCGAAGACACTCTAGCTGCGGACAAGGAGAACATTAACGTTGAAAGCTACAAGTCGAGCAGGCAGCGACGGGAAGAAAGACGACGCCAGAGACATGAAGGAATTCTGGATTCGGATAAAGGGGCCGAGGCCGAGAAGGTATAGTTTAGCTGCTCTTGTTTCCATTCGCCTGTAAACCTCATGATTTATGTGCCCTTATTCCCATATTGAACGAGCTATGTTGATCATTCATGTACTAAAAATTCTCTCTCTCTTTCTACGTACAGGATCGGGAGATATCGCAAGACCACGATGAGCAGCCTCTCCTGGAAGAAGCCCGCGAAATGCCAAGGACGGTAGACGACGGTGACCACGAGGAGCGTCAGATCCCAGTCTCAGGAGAGGCCATTGAGCCCTCAAGTAGAGTGGCATCACCTGATCCGGGCCAAGAACAAGACGGTGATGAAGAAGATGCTGGCCAAAGATCGCGGCGCTCCTCTATCTTGCGCTCGACTGAGTCCCCAACTGCTGTGCCTTTACATTTCCGCCGGCCCCCTACTTCGCCGGGTACAACTTCAGCCACCTCGCCCGTCTCCCCGTCGACGGGCTCTCCGACACAGACGCGTCACCGCCGGCCCAACTCGACAGAGTTCAAGCACTCCCGCGAGATCCGGCCCTTATGGCTCGTGGAACGCCATGGCGTAACCAAGATGGAGCCGCCGGAGGACGAGCCCTTGCCGTCTCTGCCCTCGAGCAAGACATCCTCCGCGAACGCCTCGGTTGAAGACCTCACCGCTCTGCCAGACGAGAAGAGCTGGGAACAGGTGGATCTTAGCCACTATGTTCACGGCCCGCGAGATCTAGATCTCTCCTCTCCTAGAGGTCATGACAGCCAATATGACATTCTGGATTCGCAGCAGGGTACCCCTACGGCTGCAGTGTTTGCCCACCATCATCCTCCAAGCAGAAAGGATCAGCTCAAGTACGAGTTTCACTCGCCCTCCGAGCTTCTCCAGGATCCAAGCACATACGCAGAGTTACCACCTTCGCCGACTTTAGGCGCATTGCCTTCTGCCGAGGGCTCTGCTGTCGGCGTCCGCGATGACCTGGACCTGCATGATCTCCCTCCCCTTCCGTCCTCACGTCCGTCCACCCCAGAGAACCAGATGATTAGCATGGAAGATGTGGACGACACGACACCCACTCAGGCCAAAATCACTCCTACCATCCACCGATCTGCGAGTCCCAAGGAGCGTGATCTCGTGGAGGTAGCCACTGCTACTGCTGCAGGTGCCGGTCTTGCCAGCCTCGTCGGAGCGGAGGTTGAAAAGCAGGGAGTTCCTCAGGTGGAGACGACCCCTGAGCCCCTGGACAAGAACATTTCGGATGCACCTGCATCTGAGTTTGTGCCCGGAGATAGGGAAGTGCCAGAGTCTCCGGCCTCTGCTGTGTTTGTCGACGCACCATCTGCTGTTGTTGCGGACTCTGGAGATGAAAGTGCTTTCCAGACGCCTGTTGATGCACCTCTGGCGTCGCCCGAAGATTCTGGGCCCACTGGCGAGGCCATTGAGCAGGAAACTACCCGTGAACTGCAACCACAGGTTGAGTTTGATGCTGCTGCCGAGGAAACAAAACCTGCGGAACCTACCAACGATATCAGGGCTCGACCAGAAGAATCTGCAGAGACTTCTACTTCTTCCAAGAAGAAAAAGAAGAAGGATAAGAAGAAGAACAAGGCCGCGGAGACAGTCACACAGGATGTGGGACCGGTAGACACAAGTGTTGAACAAGCTCCTACTCCCTTGGAGGAAGCATCAAACACTGAAGCAGAGCCGGCTGCTGGAGACCAGCCAAGCGAACAACTCCCTGCACCTGAGCCTACAACGGAGGTTGAAGAGCAGCCACCCACAGAGCCTGTGGATCCCGTGGAAGCCATAAAGACGGAGGACTCGAGGGACGTGACAGAGATGGATCAACCCATTCCTGAACCAGAGGTTGCAGAGACCGCCGCCGATACAATAGTTTCTTCGAAGAAAGCTAAGCGCGACAAGAAGAAGAAAAAGAAGAGCCAGGGGGCTGCAGCTGATGAGGCCATGGAGCCCGGACTTGCAGAAGCAGGCGTATCACCTCTAGAAACATCTCCTGAGGAAAAGCCCGACAACACAGAGGAGCAGAGAGTGGAAGATACACCCAAATCGATGGACGAGTTCCTTACGCCGACTGAAGAGCGGTCCAAATCTCCCGTGCTTGAGGGTCAATCCGGAGAGGAAATTCCTTCTGTTCAGGAGGTTGTTGAGCAGGCAGAGACTGAACCGATGACTAGGGAGATTCCGGCAGTCGATAATGGCTTACAGGCTTCGGCTGAGCCCGCTGCGGCGCAAGAGGCTCAAGAGCCGGTTGCAGTTCCCGTTGAATCTGGCGGGATTGAGCCTACAGTGGCGGAAGAAAGGACAGAAGAGCAAACTCCAACAGTCCTGGTGGAGCAGCAACCCGAGACTGCAGTTACTTCTACCGAGCCAAAGAACGACGAGATCCCTCACGACGAACAGTCTCCTGCCACAGTACAGGAACCCCACGTCGAGGCCGTCCAAGGCATCGAGGCTTCTGATAAAGGCCTAGAGGCTGAACCCGACCAGGGAGCTGCGTCCACCGAGCTGCTAGCTACGTCCGATCAAACTGAGCCCTCCCCTGACTCTGCAGCGCAGACGCAAGATCCGGCCACAGCTTCCCCGGAAGTTGACACTTCTCTGTCTCGCAAGAGCAGCAAAAAGAAGAAGAAGAATAAGAAGAAGGCCGGGGCAGAGGTGGCAGAAAGCGAAACGACGGAGGCCTCGCCATCTGTCCCTTCGGATGACGCTACTCCAACAACCGAAGTCGAGCCTACCAGCACAGGGGAGGTTGATCTCAAGACAAAGCCAGAGGAGCCTTCTGAGAACAAAGAAGAGTCCACTAATCCCCCTCAATCTGAAGAGCAAGAGGTTGTGCCTGAAGCATCCGCGGAGTCTATTCCAGATCCTTCGGAGAACAAAGAAGAGTCCACTGATCCCTCTCGATCTGAAGAGCCAGAGATTGTGCCCGACGCACCCGCGGAGTCTATTCAAGAGCCGGCCAAGGAAGTCACCCCGGATGAACTCGTCGAAGAGCCAACGACGAAGAAAAAGAAGAAGAAGAAGAATCGCAAATCAGCCGCTTCCTTGGCTGAGCCTGAAGGGGAATCTACGTCGGACCCGCAGCCTGAATATCAACCCGAATCTCAGCCTGAAGCTGGACCAGCCGAAGACGCTACCGCGACGCCCCCGCACGACGAAACAAGCGGTGAGCTTCCGCAACCCGCGGCTGACATCGACGCCCAGGCATCGCCGGAGCCAGCCACCAACGAAACCCAACAGGACCCTGCAGCCGCCGAGGACGTTGACACTATCCCTGCCGTAACGGACGAGGAGCCTACCCAGCAGCCTGTGGAGTCACCTGAGGCCAATGATGGCACACCACATGTGTCTGAACAGGTTGAACACGAAGCGGGGGAAACACCATCTTCAGGCAAGAAGAGTAAAAAGAAGAAGAAGAAGGGGAGTGTCTCTTCTCCGGTAGATGAGAGTATGGCGTCGACCGAATCTCGCAGTCTGGATGCCGCCGCTGAGCCCACGAATGATGTCTCCGTCGAGCCGGAATCTCAACCTCAAACCGAGCCAGAGGCTGAACCTTCAAACATTGACCAACAGCCTGAAGCCGAGGAAGAGCATGGGGAGAAAAAACCGGCTGAAAGCGAAGCTCCCGCAGAGCCGGCCAATGTTGAAGAGCCTGCCGAACCTGCCGTTCCGATGACCGCGGCGCAGAAGAAGAAGGCAAAGAAAGAAAAGAAGAAGAAGCGACAATCGGCTTTGCTCGAGGAGACTACTGTCGAACAAGCAGCTGAGGAGGTTCCACCTGAGAGTAGTGAAGCACCCATTGAACCCGAGACAAGTGACCCTGCTCCAACGGAGGAGGCAACTCCTGTTGCGGAGCCTGCTCTAGAAGAAGCGAAAGATGCGGCTGTAACGGAAGCGGAGTCCATTGAGCAGGAAGCGACAGTCGCACCGACCGAGGAAACAGAACAGCCGGTTTCTAAGGAAGTAACAGAGGAACCTGTAGCTGAAGAACCAGTTGCGGCAGACGCGGAGGCGGAGAAGGGGCAGGATGAGACCCCTATCGTCATCGAAGAAGCTGAGGCCAAGCAAGAATCGGAGCCTGTTTCCCAGCCTGCGGAGGATGAACCGAAGCCCCAGACAGTGGAACCAACAGTCTCTGATGAACCGACCACAATGAGCTCTGAGGCACAACCGGAAGCCCCGACTCAGCAAGACTCCGAAACAGTTCAAGACTCACACGAGCCAACCGCCACGAAGGATGTGCCGGAGCTACCAGTCGAGGAATCTCCTAAGACAGAAGCCGAAGCAGCCCCCGCTGAGGAGGAAGCACAGCCCGCTCCTTCAGCAAAGTCTAAGAAGGACAAGAAGAAAAAGAAGAAGCGCCAATCTCTTGCCCTTGAGGAGGAGCCACCTGTCAACGAGGCGACTGAAGCTCAGCCTTCTGAGACCCCCATGGACCCAGTCGAAGTCTCCGAATCTACAGAAGTTGCTGGTGTCGTATCCACAGACAAGTCCGAAGAGGCTACACCCGAGGATATCGCCAAAGAGGCTCCGCAAGAGCCTGAACCACTGGTCGAAGAAGAGCCTGCGTCTGAAGCCACCTCACAGGATGCTCCTGTCCCAGTAGAAAGCGAGGAGCAGCAGCAACCCGAAGCTGTGGAAGAGCCTCAGCCTGTACTTTCGAAGAAACAGGCTAAGAAGGAGAAGAAAAAGAAGCGCAAGTCTGTCTCCTTTGCCACTGAGGAGCCGGAAGCCCAGGCTCTTGAGTCTAGCGAACCAGCTATCGAGCCTACTGCGCCTTCACAGGAGACCAACGAGGAAAAGCCTGACGACGACCCTGTTCAGAAAGGTCCAGACGATTCCGCCACCACAAGTGCCGAAACTTTTGAACCGATTGAACCTACTCCTGCTGAGGGGACCGAAGTCTCTTCCGATGTTCCGCAAGAGCAGGAAGAACAGAAAACATCTACCGGTATCGAAGAGAGCTCAGCTGAGCCTCCTCAAGATATTGTGACGGAAGAACCAGGAGTCACAACCGAGGATTTTAATGAACAACCAACCCAGACTGAGGCGGATCTGTCAGAAGAGACTCAGCCTGTGGAAGCCGTGGAACAAAATGCCGAAGAGTCCTCAAAGACGGATGCCCAGGTGGAGACGGAGACCGTACAAGAGCCTCCTACTCCGGAGGCTGGTGAGAAGGGTGAATCTGAACCCGCCTCAGAGCAAGCACCCACTGAGCCGGAAACACCGGTGGATACAGAGCCTGAAGCTACGACGCCGAAGTCCAAAAAGGATAAGAAGAAGAAAAAGAAGAAGCAGAAGGCTCTTGAATTGAGCGAGGATGTTGCTCCTACTCCTGAATCCCCAGTTGAAGCACCTCAGCCGGCAGACGAGTCTGAGAAGCAAGTCGAAACACCCGTTACTGAGTTAAATGATGCTGAAGGGACTGCGGACTCGGGAAAGCCAGAAGAAACCCCCCAGCTTACGGAGGAGCCTCGAGTCGAGATGACCGAAGAAGAACCAAAGGTGCCGGAGACTGTTGACGAGCCTCGGCAGCAAGCTGAGACGCAGGAGGAAGCTACGGCTGTATCCGAGGCTGAACCGTCTGCTGCACGAGAGGAGCCCCAGCCGAGCGTCCCAGAAGAGGAGATGCAAAACGAAACGGCGAAGGACGATGTGATGGCCAACATGTCCGCCAAGGAGAGGAGAAAAGCCAAAAAGAAGGAGAAGAAACGCCAGTCCAAGAATCTGGATGTCGAGACCACCGAAGCCGCTGCTCCGACCCCGTCAGACGATAAGCCTCAAGACGAAACACCCGCCGCCGACGATACGGCGCGCGACGCCCCCGTCGAAGAAGCCAAGCCCGCCGACGAACAGTCCTCGCTTGAGACGGCAATCGCCCCTGCTGAAGATCACGGTAAAGACAATCAGTCCCACGGCACCGAAATGCACGCCGATACCGATAAAGATATGATTTGGACTGATGAGATGGTGTCTTCGCAGGTAGAGCAACAGCAGCATCAATCACTGCCGGAAGCGACTTCATCCGAGTCTCCTCTCCCACCCGTGCGTGATGTTGAGGGTGAGGTTGCTACTCCCGGTGATGAGATCAAGGCCGTTGATGAGAATGTCGAGGAGTCGGGAGTAGCTGGCGAGGCGGAAGGTCGTGACCTCCCCGCTGAAGGTGCCGAAGAACCAAACCAGGGTGAAGCCAGGGGCGTGATGGAGGGTGGAGAAGAGGCAGTGGTGCGTGAAGACGAAGGAGCTGATGCACCTCCAGAGCAGACGGATGAGCATGTTGAGAGAGAGGAGAGAACCGAGGATGTACCGTCTGGTGGAGATACGACTGAGTCTGTTGCTGAGGCTCCGCAGGTCACCGAGGAAGCAGTGGCTCAGGCGGCCGAGACAATTGAGGATCAGCCGGAGAAAGAGCAGGCGATGAGTTCAGAGGCTGCAGTGCCGGAGCCAGTCACATTGTCGAAGAAGAAGAGCAAGAAGGAAAAGAAGAAGCAGCGTCAAGCGCAGAGAGCTCTGGCTTCCGCCGAAGAAGAACAATCTGGTGAAACCGCCAAAGAGATCAGTGAGCCCACAGCTAATGTTGAAGCTTCTGAGCCTGTTCCCGATCAACTTGAGGTGCCTGAAGAGAAGGCTTCTGGGACTGAAGAAACAGCGCCCCCTGCTTCTGGCGAGACATCTGGAGCTATCGTCGGGGGCAGCGAACAGGAGGCCGAGCGCACTGTTCCACCATTCGAAGAAAAGTTGGAAGAATCTGCGCCTGTCGTGGCGGATGAAGCTCTTGCAGAAGAGCCCAAGGAGCTTGTTGAGAGCGAGGAGCCTGCAAAGGAAATGGAGGCTACAGAAGTTGAAGCAGAGCCTGTGAAATTGCCTGAGCAAGCTGTCGAGGTGGAGCAAACGAATGATGGAGAGTTGGCGGGCGTGAGCAATGACGTTGGTGAAAGAGAACCTGAGCTTGAACCAGAGTCGGTTTCAGAGCCTCTTACCGAAGAGAAGGCGCCGGCAAAGGAGGATTTGGATGCTACAATAGCAGAGCCTTCTGAAACCCAGCCTGAGGAGAGTTCTGAGCGAGTGGAGGAGCCGACTCTCAGCCGCAAAGAATCCAAGAAGAAAAAGAAGAAGGCTAAGAAACAGGCTAAAGAACAGGAGGTCTCCGAGCCTGTTATTGTCAGTCCTGCCGAGAAAGAACTCCCTGCCGAAACAGGATCTACGCAGTTGAAAGATTCTGCTGATGTCCTTGAGGCGCCGAAAGGACTAGTTGAAGAAGGGCCTGCGGAGAGTTCAGAACAGCCTGTCGAAGAGAAGGAGCCAGCTGTATCTTTGGATCCATTCGAGGTTCCATCTGAAGAAGACAAGGATAGAGGCTTAACTACAGAGCCTGCAGAGCAGGTCGTTCAGGCTACGGACAACCAGGAGAATCTCCAGCAGGAAGGGCCGAAGAGCGAGGAGTCTCAAGCTAAGCTGGGAGCTCAGGCTCTCGAAAAAGAAGATGACCTCGAAATGGCCGGGGACCTTATTGAAGGTCCTTCCACCCGACCGGAGGTGGAAGTTCCGGTGACCAGGAAGCTATCCAAAAAGGAGAAGAGGAAGGCCAAGCAGCAGGCCAAGCTGGAAGCTGAAGAGCCAGCCCAAGAGCCCGCCCAAGAGCCCGCCCAAGAGCCGGAGCCGGAGCCGGAGACAAAGACGGAGCTAGTTGAAGAACAGCAGCCTCAGGAGGCTGAGACTCTGCCAGCTGAGGAGAGTTTGGCTGAGGACCCTCTACTTTCCCGAAAGCTGTCTAAAAAGGAGAAGAAGAAGAAGGGGAAGGGGAAGAGCGCAGATGAGAGCCAAACGATTGAGCCCCCTGCAGAGCCCACCACTCAAGACGAAGAGGGCTGGCCTACGATAGATTGGGAAAAGGGCCAGGTTGATACTGTGGAAAAGACACCTCAGTCGTCGCCTGAGGCCCATCATGTGACGCCCTTTGAGCCTGCGATTACCGAGTACGACGAGTCTGCTATACCTGAAGGTGTGAGTCGCCACGCTGATGAATCATCTGTGGACACTGCAAGAGGCGATGATATTGCTCAAGACGAGAAGGGGCCAGTGCTGGAAACGAGCGTTCCTGACATGACTAAAGAGGCACCCGTGGAAGCCAGAGAGATCCCTGAGACTACGGAGAAGCCCGTGACTGAGCCCGTTGTGGAACAGTTCCTACACGACGTGACAGCGTCTGTCCCCGAGAAGCGCCGGATGGACCAAGTTGATGTGCTACCACACAAGCAAAGCAAAGTAGCGAGCATTTTTCCACACCTGGAACGAGGGCTGTTCAAACGTCCCACGTCGACCGAGTCATTGCGTCAGGGAAATGATGGGGCTGAGGATGAGACCGTTGAGCACGAAGTCAAGCGCGATAGTGCAATTCCCGTCTCGGAGGCGCCCATTTCGACACCAACTGACAACAACGACAGTGGGTATATCCCCGATCCATCACCAGAGCAAGTCTCTACTCAGACTCGGGAACCTACACCACAACGACTAGAGGAGTCCGCAACACCCGGCAGTCAAGAGGTCTCCCGCTCAATTGATGCCGAGGCACCGGGTGTTACTCCCTTGTATGCACCTACACCGATTCACGATCAGACGTCTACTCTGGTTTCCACCGCGCCAGTTCAGGAAGTCCGACAGGCGAGCCCGGATTCCTGCGAACTGCGCCGCAGCCCTTCTATTCATGGGCGACACAACCATCCCCCGCGGTCCTGGTCACTGGAAGAAGAGACGTCGCTTCCACCGGCCAAAACGCCGCCACCGCCGCCGTCGCTTGGGCCATCAGCGATGGAGGCTTCTCCTCCTCGAACCCCATTGCATACCATTACGGAGGATGAAGCGGATGGACGGGTGGAGAAAACCAGCGGCACCCGAACCATGGGCGAAGCACACGGGACGCCCCGTCTAGAGATGAGACCCGAACATGTCCTTCCTCGACCTCAAACGCCCGTCCGCAAATTCACCGACAATGCACTGGATCGTCAGCGATGGCCCACGCCCGACACAGCCGATGATGGAAGCGGAGAACTGGAGGTGAAGAAACGGGGACTCCAGCGGGGGCTCTTTGGATCCGCCGAGGTGCTGAAAACCCCCGATCAGGGCATGCCGATCCTACGACCCAGCAGTGTGGGTAGCATCGCGAGCAGCGGCGGCGGAGGAGGAGCACGATCGCTGCGACGCACGAACCGCAGCACCAGCGGCGATCTGCGGGCGGCAGCCACTCTGGCGGCTGGTGGTTCGCCCCAGCCACCCGCGTCGCCCCCTCAACCGACCGACCTGAGCGTCGAGCACATTCCCTCTTCCTCCTCCTATGACCCCCTCACCGACAAGGGCAAACGGCCCCTACGCAGCATGACCGATGTCTACGTAAGTTCTTATTGAATCTCTCTGTCATAAACAATTATATAACTTGGTTGTGTACTAACCGCCCTAGGAGGGTTGGGGCGAAACTCCCAGCTCGCCGCGGTCGCCCAGTCGACCGCCCAGTATCCGCCATCGCCGAAGTATGCAACACCTTCAAGAACTGGAATCCCGCCTCGACCAACTCATCTCCGAAAATCGTCTGCTCATCGCCGCCCGTGATGCGGCCGAGGATAAGCTCCGCAGCGCCAGCGTCGCCCGCCGGAAAAGTGACCATGCCCTCAACAATCGTGATGCCGACTTGCGCGACCGGGAGGCCGAGCTGGAACAGCTGAAGAACTCGGTGGAGTGGCTGCAGAAAGAAGTATCCCGGTTGAACCAAGAGAATGAGGGACTGTCCACCACCAATGCCAACCTCACTGCCGCTCATGTCGCCGAGCTTCAGTCCGTGCGTGAATCGTCCTCCCGCGAGCTGGAAGTCTTGCGGTATGAAAACCAACAATTGTCGACCGATCTCCACGAGAAGATCCGACAGCAGATCGACGCTGCCTTGACCCAGAAAAACACTGAGCTGCGTCGCCTGCGAGAGGAGCTGGAGGGTGCGCGCGACAAGGTCAAGGAGCTCCAGCAGCAGATCGCCGCGTCCATGCATGACAATGTCATTGTCTTCCGAGACGAGGACTACTTCGATGCGGCCTGTCAGAAGCTCTGCGGTCACGTCCAACAATGGGTGTTGCGCTTCTCCAAACACTCGGACCATCATCGCTGTCGCAAGCTCATCGACCTACAGGACGAAAAGATCGCCGATCGCTTTGACAATGCCATCCTGGACGGTTCTGACGCCGACATCTATCTCGCCGACCGCGTACGGCGACGCGATGTATTCATGTCCGTGGTCATGACTATGGTGTGGGAGTTCATCTTCACTCGGTACCTGTTTGGCATGGACCGGGAACAGCGACAAAAGCTCAAATCTCTGGAGAAGCAGTTAGCAGAGGTGGGCCCCCGGGCGGCCATCCATCGCTGGCGGGCCACCACTCTGACCCTCCTGGCCAAGCGGCCGGCCTTTGCCCGCCAACGGGAGAGCGACACGGAAGCGGTCGCGTTGGAAATCTTCGACACGCTGTCGCGCATCCTGCCGCCGCCGAGTCACGTGGAAGCACAACTGTTGGAGTCTCTGCGCAAGGTACTCCGGGTTGCCGTCAATCTTTCAATCGAGATGCGCACGCAGCTCGCCGAATACATCATGCTGCCGCCCCTACAACCCGAGTACGACACCAACGGAGACCTTTCCCGGCAGGTCTACTTCAACGCGTCTCTGATGAATGAGCGCAGTGGGGAGACCACCTCGAACGAGGAACTGGAATCCCAACAAGCAGTGGTGCGCGTCGTCTTGTTCCCTCTGGTGGTGAAGAAGGGCAACGATTCCGGCGAAGGCGACGATGAAGTCGTGGTCTGTCCGGCGCAGGTGTTGATCGCCCGTCCCGGCAAAGACAAGAAAATGAGCCGGATACTGAGCAGCGATCGCATGTCGCTGGATGCAACAAAGTCGGTCCACAGTATTGCTCCATCATCTACCATGGACATGAGCAATGTGGTTTGAGGCGTCACACTCGATCATGAGGCTTATGACTTGGTTGGTATGCTTTGAGGGCGTACTGGAGGCAAAGGATGGGCGGTGTTCGGGATATCCTGGGTGGCTTTTGTTTTTTTCTTTCTGACGCTTTTATTCTCTTAATTTCTTGATGATGATCATGATTATGCCAACATCTTAGAGCTGATGATGTTACGGCCCTTTTTATTGTGTTTACTTACCCCGTATGGGCATTTTTGCATGTACATGAGCTATGATGTGTTTCTTTTTGAAAATAGGCCCCTGTGAGGGAATTGAATGTATGAATTGAATGTATCGATAGGATTATATGATGAGAATCTAGTTCCACTTAGCTTTTGCCTGACTTTGAGATTCCACGTTGGCTGTCGATCGCTGCACTGGTATGCGCTAAGGATGGTAGTGTCAGAATGATGCAATTGCGAGACAGATCCGGCCCTAGATAGAGTAGAGAAGAAGCGAACATCGGGGGAAAATAGACAAGGGAAATTGAAGCACAGTTATAAGAAAGCTGTATAGATATTTGCATTGAAATAATTAGTTCTAGAAAGAGATCGTGTGTCGGTGGAGTGCTGACCTCATCGCCCGGCTATTCCCCTCCCCACGATCCGTTCAGTCACTGCCAACTTCTCATCCGACTTTCTCTCCCTTTGATTCCCTCTACTCCGTACGTCCAATCCTGTTGACCTGTCGCGGATTGTCTCGCCTCCCTCCAATCGTTGTCCCTAATTGATCGACTCTTCGATGGACTCGGACCTTTGTGCGACCTTCCGTTCCTGCCTTATGAGCTTCCCCTGCATCTCGCCACACGCGTCATTCGGCGGTTCAATCGCTCTCCCCCGTCTGGCGTCTCCATGAATTGCCGATGACAATGCTGAATTGGGGCCCGCTGAGACTGTCGTGACTGGAGTAAGATCTTCTGGGAAGGATTTATTGGATCTCGCGTGCTTGTGGAGGTAGATTATCTCTGGGAAATCCGGTCGGACGGATCGACCTGATAAGCAAGCTGTTCACCCACCGTCGCCAACCACCCTGATTATCAACTATCTGGGCTGGAATACATATCGGTCGCTATGCCTGGCTCTCCGTCAACTTTACATCAAAAACCGACCAACCCTAGCCGGGCTTCTCCGCAGGAAGGTCGGCCCGCCGACCCTCCTCCGCTGGCCAGGGCCGCAGTCTCGGACATGCAGAGTACTCGCGGAGACAGTAACAACCAGACGCCGAAAAAGTCAACGAAGCGCAAGAAGAAACGCCAGCGGAAACGGCATAATCGTCGGCCCTCTTTTCTGAGTGCAGAGGACCCCGAGTCGGGGGCCCCTCGCCGTCCATCGATTGCTGAGCCGGGGGATATGATGGCCGCCAGTCAGACCAAGTCTCAATCTGCGCTGCCATTCTACAAGCTGGGGAGGGACCTTAGCAGCACTAGTCTGGAAAGCGAGGCTCTGTTGGATCATAGGTACGTCGTCGCCGTCTCCTACACCGCTAACCCCCAGCCCTCTCGCGACTGACTCATTACATAGGCACCAACCCATGATACCCCGTCGCGAGAGTCGTCTATCCCAGTCTTTTCGGCCCGGGTCATTGTCGACCCCAACATATATGGGCTCGCGCAACCCTCCCTCGGCTACGAGGACGCTACATGAGGAAGATGATAGTGATATTTTGGAGGAAGTGAATGATCGTACACCACTGGTGCGGCCTACCTCGAGCCACAAGCCGCCTCTCGCCCGGTACGGGACCGATTCCAAGTCGAGCGCTTTTTCGTTCCGCCGGCGACGCTCTTCGGGGCGGTCCAGCTCCTCTCACCGTTCACCTCGTGCGGTCTCGAGTCCGGCCGTACCGGAGCCGGAACGCGATTATGATATCAACAATCCTCCCTCGATACCTGGAACCCCCAAGCTCGGCGCGGACATGGGGTATGACGATGCCGTCGTGACGGGAGCGGACTTTGACTTCAATCTCGCCAAGTCGGTCGAGAATCGGCTGGAATCTATGCCCCGCTCCAATGACATGGTCATTGATGTAGAGGGAGGTCCCAAACGCTTCGGCAAGTCTGCCCCCTCCTCCCCGGGATCGCCTCGGTCTCCCCGTGAGCTTCGTCGACGCCGGACAGTGCCGGCGGAGGAAGATGTGTGCTTCCCTACAGAGGAAGCGTCCGTGCTGGCTGAGGAGGAGGCGAGAGCCGCACGCGCGGGAGAACGTCGTAGACGTCGGCGCCGCGAGTGGCCAGATCTGTCAGTCTTGGAGGAATGGAGCCGTGAGGAGAAAGAGGATCGAACGGGCGATTTGCGAGCTAAGAAAATCAGTGAGCCGGTGCTTATCGAGGGCCGGCTACGTCCACAGTACCGACTCTGGCGTCGCGAGGAGGATGAGGTGCCCTACCGCTTCACCTATTTCAATGAAGAGTTCCAGAGTACGATCCACTCGCAGACTATCTCCGAGCTGGTGCAGCCTGGGGGCAGCTTCCGCGAGCTCTTCATTCCCGATCCTCCCGAGCTAGAAGTGTCTTCGGATGAAGAGGACGAGGAGGAGTCGGATGAGCGACTTGCGGACAGCACAGCGGAGATCAAGTCCAATGGCAATCATGCGGCAACGGATGCAGGCAACAAAGGCCCATGGCATGATCGACAACAACCACGCATGTCGATCATCAGCGAAGCCGTTTCCGAAGCGCGCACCTCCGTCGACGCCTCCCCTCATCCCCCGGCTCCTCCCCAGAAGACCAAGCGGTACGGACCCCGCCCGACTTTCTGGTTGGACGTTCTGAGCCCGACCGACGCCGAGATGCGGGTTATCGCTAAGGCGTTCGGCATTCACGCACTCACGGCTGAGGATATCATGATGCAGGAGGCTCGAGAGAAAGTGGAGCTCTTCCGCAACTACTACTTCGTCAACTATCGTACCTTCGAGCAGGACCCGAATAGCGAGAATTATCTGCAACCAGTCAACATGTACGTGGTTGTGTTTCGTGACGGGGTTCTGTCCTTCCATTTCTCGCAGACGCCGCATCCTGCCAATGTCCGGCGTCGGATCCGGCAGCTGATGGATTATCTGATCCTGAGCGCCGATTGGATTTCGTATGCGCTGATTGACGACATCACGGACGTGTTCGGGCCACTGATCCAGTCGATCGAGGATGAAGTCGACGAGATCGACGAAATGATCATGCGGCTGCACTCTCCCGAGAGCGACGGCAAGGAGGAGAGTGGCGACGACGCCCAGGCTTCACTCGCCCCGGGAGAAATGCTGCGCCGGGTCGGCGTGTGCCGCAAGAAGGTCATGGGCATGTACCGACTGCTGAGCAACAAGGCAGACGTTGTGAAGGGGTTTGCCAAGCGGTGCAATGAGCAGTGGGAAGTGGCACCCAAATCCGAGATTGGTCTGTATCTGGGTGATATCCAGGACCATATCATGACGATGACCAGCAGTCTGACCTACTACGAGACGTATGATTCCTATATTTTTGAGATTGACTGCTGCGCGCAAGTTCTCTTGCTGACTACAATATTTCTAGACTGTTGTCGCGCGCACACAGCAACTATCTGGCGCAGATCAATATCCTGATGAACGAGCGGCAGGAGCAGACGGCGGATGTCTTGGGCAAGCTGACGGTGCTGGGAACGATTGTGGTACCGCTGAATATCATTTGCGGAATGTGGGGGATGAACGTGAAGGTTCCTGGCCAGGACGTGGATAACCTACACTGGTTTTGGTCGAGTATGTCCTTCTCACCCTGGACTGGACTATCTTGGGTCATGCTGACATACGGTTTAGTTACGGGAGGCCTGGTACTGTTTGCTTTTGCCTCGTTTGTGATTGCGAAGAGGGTATATAAAATTGTATAAGATCAGTCTGGCGGGACTAGTACAGTACGGCTGTTCTGTTTCATAGATTGGTGGTGATCTGTATATATCTGGTGTTGGATGGCCATCTGGATTTTACCGGGACATTCCTGTATTGGGCAAATATAGACTTCGCAACGTCAATGAATCTGCATCCTGACATATCTGGGAGGCAATAGTCACTAGAGATGGCACGAGGATGGCCATAACCATCGCGATGCATGGAAAATTCCATGCATGGCACACAAGGCGGATAGGATGACCTCATCATGACCTTCATGGCTTGTAATGCGATGACGGGCGGGTATTGACGTCCGCGGCGAGACTCCCGTATTATTACGCGTAATGACGTATCGGAGGTACCCGCGGTCCGACTTCTTCGCTTTCTCTCCTTTCATCATCCTCTTCCAACAACAAAGAACAACGTCGTCTCTTTCACTTCTATCCTCTTTCTATCTCTCTCTTTGAATCTTCATTCCTCCACTTCGCCGACACTCCTCGCTCCACTCTCCAACTCCCCCCTGATTCAGAAGCACTCTCACCCCGGCAACAGCCTAGAGCGCGTCCCCCACTCGACCTCACGCTGCTTGACGTGGGCGGCTACTATTGGACCTCGACAATTGGACCGTCAGCCTGGCCTTCTGGCCTTCCTGCAAACCCGACGATTGGATTTTCCCTGGTTTTCCTTGCGTCTGACAGTTGAGTTGCCTACGGAAGCTGCGAATCAATAGCACACTCCCTCCCTCCACGAAACGGTCGGTCCCCGAGACTCCCCTCCTCCCGCACGCTTGGATCGGCAGCCTTTCCGCCAAACACGCTCGACCACACTGGGGTTCTAGACGTTCCATCTCACCGTCTTCTGATCAAGTTATGGGTGTCCTGCGCCATTCGTCTCTGTGACTCCCGTCGCCCGGTGTTATTATTCGATTGCCTCTTGAACCTCTAGCGGACAATTCACCCTTCCTGCCCGTTGCTTTTGGGGCTGTTGTCCCGTCCGACGACGTCGTCGTCCTTCACCGAATCTGATCTTCCGCGCTTTTTTCACGTTCATCAGCATGTGGCCGTCGTCCATTCGTCTTCCGACTGCCAGACCTGTGTAACGTGTGTTTTTTTTTTGGCCGTCGTACGACAGCAGTTCTGGCTGGTCCTCCACCTTTGTCCGCCCCTTTCCTAACCCTTTTCGAGACTGAGATCTCCTGACCTACTACATACGCCTTTATACTTTTTTTTTGCCTTGGCTATTTTTTTCCTGACTTGGTACTCTACATACCCCTTGTCGTCGCCACGCTTACAACGGGGAGCCCTTTTCTTTCCGTGGTGCTGTATTCCTAATTCGTTGTCGTCCGACCTCTCCGTTCCGCCCTTCCGGTTCCCTCTCGGATATCCCAACTTCCCACGGTTTTGTCAGGCCACGCTGACTCGGCAACGACCATGACTGCGGAATCCGGGGGGTCGCCTTACACCAATGGAACCTCTGGTGGATCTAGAGGAGCCCAAGATGATGCGGCCTTACCTGCATCCCGGCGATCACCCAGCGAAGGTGACATGACCGAAGTGCCACGTTCGACCATTAATCCGCAGACGCACGCAGCCATCACCTCCCAGATGCCCAAGCTGGCTCCTAGAGTTCCTGGCTCCGTGCCCACGTCGACAACGAACTCGACTATATCCTCCCGTGAATCGTCTCCCGTCCGCTCCTCGCAGCGTTTGCGCAACTCCACGTCCCAGTCCCGCTTGTCGTCCCGGCCTCGCAAACTCAGTTCTGATCGCAGTCCGAATCGGACCACGAACACTCACAATTCGGGTTCGGGCACTCAACCCCAAACGACTGTTGCATCGCGGCCACCGCCCCAATCCAACAAACCTCCCTTGATCAATCTTCCTCCCTCCAATGCCGAACCGTCCACCGATGTCCCCAGCCCAGAAAAGCCCAACATGCCGCTATGGCCTACGTCTCGACGGCCGGAACCGGAGCCAAACCTCGCGAATATATCCAGCAAACGAGCCACACCGCTCCCCGACGAACCCGCCTCCAAGACGGATCGGACGGCGCCCCGTGCCGTAAACCGACCCAATGGACCCGTTTCCGCTCTGGAGACCGTCCAAGAGATGGCCAGCGACCAGTCTACGCCGTCAACCGATACTGTCCTTTACCAGCCCTTTCCCGAAGAACCTCGCCTGCACAAGATCGACGAAGATCCCGGTGTTAAGACGCCAAAGCAGACGGTGGACAGTGGAAGTGATAGTGGAGGGAATAAAAGCGCGGCCGAACAGATGGAAGAAAATCGTCGACGCTACTCAGCGTCACGTCAAGGCTCAGATTCGCTGATCCCAAAGCGGTCATCGACATCGTTAAGTGGAGGTCGTGGGAAACCCGGCGATGGGTCCGTTCGAAACATGATCGTGGAAACCGAAACAGTCAGTTCTATCCCTCAGGTCTCTTTAGGGGTAGCAACCGGCGATCGAAGCAACTCGGGCCGCGTCGACTCAGGAACCTTGCGGATGAAACCCAGTACTGAGACGATCCGCCCAAAGAAAGAGAAGCGGCGGACACGTAAACCGGCTGCTCTGTCGAGCGGTGCCGCATCGTCAAAAGCAGATATCTTTGAAGCTAAAGTCGCAAGCGCTGTCGATGAGGCGGACGTCTCCGATTCCGATGAGACGTTTGTTTACGAGTCGAACCCGCCGGATCCGTATCCAGTTCGGCAGAATCGCTACCATTCCCGCACACCTAGTGCGACCTCCATGGCGAGTCAGGTCGACCAGTTGGCCGGCCGTGCACGTGGACTTCGGGATGGAAACCAAAGCGTTACTGGGAAACGCAGCATGAAGTTTACGAATAATACGTACACGAGCAGCGTGGATGGCGATGCCGGCGAAGATAGTACCCGCAGTCACCCCCGTGTTGACGGCAACGGTTCTCATACTCCCCGCCACTACCATATTGGACGGTATGGGCGGAACAATAACATGTATCCGTCTTTGTTTGACGGGGACTCTCCGTTTCCCCAGTCCCAGCCACACAAGTCGCCGCGGCATTTCATCGGCAGCGGGTTTCGCCAGTCGCGGCACCCGGGGTCCCGCACTGCTCCCAACTACCGCACGATCAACGGTGTCAAAAAGGCGGGCGATATGTACGGTTACGATTTTGATGCCGAGGGCGCTGATGATGAGCGTACCCCGCTAGTCGGGTCACCGCGCATAACACGGAGTCGGCACGGCAACCGCCGTCCGAACAGTGCAAGTCTCCGTCAGATGGAGTATATGCAACAGCGACAACAAGGGTACTTCTCCAGGTATGGTGCCTGCGTGATGATCATTATACTGCTGCTGTTGGTTGTGGGAGGGGCCACCTCGTTTATTGTGGCCATCACCAAGAGCCTCGTGGACGTGCAGATTCTCGAGATTCAAAACGTACTCTCGTCCGAGCAGGAGATCATGTTGGACTTGAGCGTACAGGCAGTCAACCCGAATTTGTTTCCTGTGGCGATCGACGATATGGACATGAACATCTTCGCCAAAAGCCGCTATGTGGGCACGGATAAGTTCTGGCGAGACCACGGTTCTGACTCGAGCGACTTCCCTCGGGTGGAGGATAGTCGAAAACGTGCCGAGCTCGCTCGCATTGTCCGCTGTAATGGTGACTCGGAATGTCTGGCGGAGATGTCAACGCGGTCGGTGCACATCAGTGACGGGGTCGACCGCGGCACCGATCCCATGGACCCCGATCCGACGGGCGATCCGCAGACGATGCTTCTAGGCCGAGTGTTCCATTTCGACTCTCCGCTGACCTTCGATCCATCGCCGTGGAACCAGCAGGCAGCCACTTCGAAAGGTCAAATCCGGCTGGCTCGACCGGGAAATAAGACCGAGGAGGGTGGCACGGAACGGTGGGAGCGTGTGCTGCAACATCCCTTCGATCTGATCGTCCGCGGCGTGGTGAAGTACCAGCTGCCATTGAGTTCACGCTTCCACTCAGCCTCGGTCAGTTCCAGCGTCAGGGTGGTACCCAACGACGACAGTGACCCCAACCCTACGCCGGGCAACAATGACACCGTTGGGATCACCGCAACGAAGTTATACCGGCGATCATTACCGCCGCGTCAGTTGAATGAGCCTTCCATCCTCCATTCTGTGCGTGAAGTGCTCGGAAGAACTGCACGACTCTTCACCGCTTGACCTGAGACTTGGTTTTCTTTTGGGTTTCACCTTAAATAGACTTGGTTCTTTTTGTATATCATAATCTTCCCCATTCCCTGTCTATATTTGCCTTTTATTCCTCGTGTCCGACCCTGGGGAAGGATTCAGTCAGCTAGTCTGCTCTTTTGATCTGTGGCTTGGACAGTCATTCGCTTCGTTATTTCCTTTGTTGGCACACGACCTGATGACCAAAAGAAGTTGCTTAGGCTTATTATTATCACGAAACGACAGATTCAAAATAGGGAACAGGCTTTACCATCATGGAGAACATCCTCTGATCTATGTATGTGTCTATGACTTGCATCAGCACGGCGCTTTTCGTTTTCTTCTACCTTGGAGGGACTAATGTTTGGATTTGTGTTCCTTGCTCTTTGTCTATGCTAAGGTCTGATTGTCTGCCTCGAGTTGGACCCGCGATACCACTCTGTTCTGTCCTTTATTCAATGACCAGACTTTTGAGTTGTTTTATGATTGTACATAAGGCATGTCACGATCTAATGTATAGTTGGGTGTTACGCCTAAAAAGGTCTATTATTACTTGCTACTGTCTCCACACCACTAGTATATTAACATTTTCATGGCCTAGCGGTTATGTTTGATCAACATATATTAGAAAGTCCCTATAAATCGTAATATCTACCTCATACTTGGCGACTGTGGGCTCCAAGAAACATCCCGAAATCTAGACAAATCCAGTCTATAGGAGTAGTATCTAGAAATTCATCGATCGTAATGCATTCTTGAACGGTGCTTCCTGGGGTTTCCAGCTATTCTCTGGTATCGATGGCTGGCCGCAGTGCAGATTCAGAAAGCCCTACTTCAAGTACAACTGTTAAGTTCACTGTAGATGTAAAGACCCAGCACGCATCTGGTTCCTTTGCCCAGTGACCTAGTACGATCAAAGGTGATGGGCCAAGGGATTCGAGCCACTAAAGGGAGTGACAAGTAGGATATTCGGCCAGATTTGATACCCCGGCAATTGTCTTCTTTGTCTTCTTCACCCCTTGTCCCAGTCCAATCCAGGTCTTCGCAAGGCGGCATATTTACGTATCCCATGGCTTGAGGCGTATATCTTTCGGAGGAAGTTCGAACCATCAGGACGCAGGTCACCATGCCTATGAACTAATAGCTACCAGACCACACTCAACCCCTTTTGGATGGACAGAGATATTATATCTGTCCGGTAGGGCAGTTAGGTACTTGACAGAATACCTCTAGACTGTGTAGGATGATATCTCCATCGTCGTCCTATACAGTATACAATTAGTTTCAAGCTAGTTAGTATGCTAAAATAGTAGTGTTATACCTGATCGTATTCCGGGAGAGACCATGTGCCCGAAGGCGCAAACGTAAGATAATCCTGATACGCTTTCTAGCGTAGAGTTAGTTTCGAATTAGTTATACCATACTATGGTATTAAAAGGTGAGATAAGTAGGACTTCAGGATCCAGGTGTTGAGGTCCTACTTAGGTCACATGACGTCCGAAAAGGATTTAGCGTTGTCTGATGGCTATTAGTCATAGTCCTGGTGAACTGCGATCACGGCAGCTGGTTTTTAGGGTCAAGTGACCCATACGCCCTTTCCACGTGATGCCACGCAAT